>NC_046971.1:26592411-26599911 GCF_009769545.1 Cyclopterus lumpus
CTGGATGTGTTCTAGCTGCTGGATGTGTTCTAGCTGCTGGATGTGTTCTAGCTGTTGGATGTGTTCTAGCTGCTGGATGCGTTCTAGCTGCTGGATGCGTTCTAGCTGTTCGATGTGTTCTAGCTGCTGGATGCGTTCTAGCTGCTGGATGCGTTCTAGCTGTTCGATGTGTTCTAGCTGTTGGATGTGTTCTAGCTGCTGGATGTGTTCTAGCTGCTGGATGTGTTCTAGCTGCTGGATGTGTTCTAGCTGTTGGATGTGTTCTAGCTGCTGGATGCGTTCTAGCTGCTGGATGCGTTCTAGCTGTTCGATGTGTTCTAGCTGCTGGATGTGTTCTAGCTGCTGGATGCGTTCTAGCTGTTCGATGTGTTCTAGCTGCTGGATGCGTTCTAGCTGCTGGATGTGTTCTAGCTGCTGGATGTGTTCTAGCTGCTGGATGTGTTCTAGCTGCTGGATGTGTTCTAGCTGCTGGATGTGTTCTAGCTGTTCGATGTGTTCTAGCTGCTGGATGTGTTCTAGCTGTTCGATGTGTTCTAGCTGCTGGATGTGGTCTAGATAATAATAATAATAATACATTTGTTTTATAAGGCGCCTTTCAAGGCACTCAAGGTCGCCGTACAACATATTTAAAAATCGGACACAATTTAAAAAGCAGCGCAGTTAAAAGCAGAACAGTCTGCAGCAGAGCAACCCAGAGGGAACACGTCAGGCATAGGCCTGCCTGAAAAGGTGGGTTTTGAATAAAATGATAGAGTCAATGTTTCTGATGTCAGGGGGGAGGGAGTTCCAGAGGGCTGAAGGCTCTTGACCCCATGGTGGACAGACGAGCTGGGGGGACAGTCAGGTTGATGGAGGAGGCAGACCTGAGAGACCGGGTGGGGATGTTGATTTGGAGGAGGTGAGACAGATATGGAGGGGCGAGGTTGTGGATGGCCTTGAATGCATGGAGGAGGATCTTAAAGTCAATGCCGTGTTTGATGGGGAGCCAGTGGAGTTGTCGTAGAACAGGGGTGATGTGAGAGATGGAAGGGGTCTTGGTGATGATGCGGGCAGCAGCGTTCTGGACCAGTTGGAGTTTATGGAGGAGTTTGTGGGGGAGACCAAAGAGGAGGGAATTACAATAATCCAAGCGGGAGGTGACAAGAGAGTGGACCAGGATTGCGGCGCTGTTGGGTGTGAGTGAAGGGCGGAGGCGGTTGATATTTCGGAGGTGGAAGTAGGCAGACCGGATGGTGGTGTTGATGTGAGTGTGCTCCATGGGTTCTAGTTGTTCGATGCGTTCTAGCTGTTCGATGCGTTCTAGCTGCTCGATGCGTTCTAGCTGTTCGATGCGTTCTAGCTGCTCGATGCTTTCTAGTTGTTCGATGCGTTCTAGCTGCTCGATGCGTTCTAGCTGTTCGATGCGTTCTAGCAGCTCGATGCGTTCTAGCTGTTCGATGCGTTCTAGCAGCTCGATGCGTTCTAGCTGTTCGATGCGTTCTAGCTGTTCGATGCGTTCTAGCTGCTCGATGCGTTCTAGCTGTTCGATGCGTTCTAGCAGCTCGATACGTTCTAGCTGCTCAATGTGTTCTAGCTGCCCGATGCGTTCTAGCTGCTCGATGCGTTCTAGCTGCTCGATGCGTTCTAGCTGTTCGATGCGTTCTAGCTGCTCGATGTGTTCTAGCTGCTCGATGCGTTCTAGCTGCTCGATGGGTTCTAGCTTCCCGATGCGTTCTAGCTGCTCGATGCATTCTAGCTGCTCAATGCGTTCTAGCTGCTTGATGTGTTCTAGCTGCTCGATGCGTTCTAGCTGTTCGATGCGTTCTAGCTGCTCGATGTGTTCAATGCGTTCTAGCTGCTCGATGCATTCTAGCTGCTCAATGCGTTCTAGCTGCTCGATGCGTTCTAGCTGCTCGATGCGTTCTAGCTGCTTGATGTGTTCTAGCTGCTCGATGCGTTCTGGTTGTTCGATGTGTTCTAGCTGCTCGATGCATTCTAGCTGTTCGATGCGTTCTAGCAGCTCGATGCGTTCTAGCTGCTCCATGGGTTCTAGTTGTTCGATGCGTTCTAGCTGCTCGATGCGTTCTAGCTGCTCGATGCATTCTAGCTTCCCGATGCGTTCTAGCTGCTCGATGTGTTCTAGCTGCCCGATGCGTTCTAGCTGCCCGATAAGTTCTATTTGCCCGATGCGTTCTAGCTGCTCGATGCGTTCTAGCTGCTCGATGCGTTCTACCTGCCCGACGCGTTCTAGCTGCTCGATGCGTTCTAGCTGCTCGATGTGTTCTAGCTGCCCGATGAGTTCTAGCTGCTCGATGCGTTCTAGCTGCTCGATGCGTTCTAGCTGCTCCATGGGTTCTAGTTGTTCGATGCGTTCTAGCTGCTCGATGCGTTCTAGCTGTTCGATGCGTTCTAGCTGTTCGATGCGTTCTAGCTGCTTGATGCGTTCTAGCTGTTCGATGCGTTCTAGCTGCCCGATGCGTTCTAGCTGCTCGATGCGTTCTAGCTGCTCGATGAGTTCTAGCTGCTCGATGCGTACTAGACGCTTGATGCATTCTAGCCGCTTGATGCGTACTAGACGCTTGATGCGTTCTAGGTGCTCGATGCGTTCTAGCTGCTCGATGCTGCTCAATGCGTTCTAGCTGCTCGATGCGTTCTAGCTGCTCGATGCTGCTCAATGCGTTCTAGCTGCCCGATGCGTTCTAGCTGCTCGATGCGTTCTAGCTGTTCGATGCGTTCTAGCTGCTCGATGCGTTCTAGCTGCTCGATGCGTTCTAGCTGCTTGATGTGTTCTAGCTGCTCGATGCGTTCTAGCTGCTCGATGCGTTTTAGCTGCCCGACGCGTTCTAGCTGCTTGATGTGTTCTAGCTGCTCGATGCGTTCTAGCTGCTTGATGCGTTCTAGCTGCCCGATAAGTTCTAGCTGCTCGATGTGTACTAGACGCTTGATGCATTATAGCCGCTTGATGCGTACTAGATGCTCGATGCGTTCTAGCTGCTCGATAAGTTCTAGCTGCTTGACACGTTCTAGCTTTCTCATGCATTATAGCTGCTTGATGCGTACTAGACGCTTGATACGTTCTAGCCGCTCGATGTGTTCTGGCTTCCCGATCCGTTCTGCACATCTGAGCGGCTACCCAGTATTCCTTTTTCAAAAGGACCCTCCCTCTACACTGCCTGATTGGCTACTTGCTTAACTATTGCGTTAACTTGCGCTTTGAACTAGACGGGCCGGGAAAAAGTGACTCAGCCGCGGCAGCTCCCGTTCTTTTGTTCTTTTGTTCTTTTTTTCTTTTTTTTTTAGAATGCTTTTTAATCGATAAACTTACTTCTGACCCTTTTTTAAGCAAGAAATCAATTATGTATATTCCGAATAGTGGCAAATTGACAGCAATTGTTGAATTCTAATAAAATGGATTTTGTAACAATTACTTCTCGACATTGTAACATTTGAGTACAAAACATCCATCCATCCATCCATTTTCAATACCGCTTATCCTCATTAGGGTCTCGGGGGCGCTGGAGCCTATCCCAGCTGAGTACAAAACAATTTCAAATAAATCAAATAAATCCAGATTTTTCAGTAGTCTCGTTTATAAAACATGGACAGCATTCATATCTTAGGACATGGCGGCTATTCCCATTTGGCAGTGGGCCTACATAGAGATAAAGCAGTAAACCCGGGGCATGTATAGAGGTAATGAAAAGAAAAGGTAAAAGGAGAAGTAAGATGAAAAGAGAAGATGAAAGAAACAATGAAAAGACTCTGCTGTAGGTCTCCAGAGGTACATGGAGGATTTTGTGGGGTTTACACCAGGAACATATACTGTACATTCAACTCCTGTTTCCTCCTCTGCTTTACTTCTCCTGTGATCCTTTTCCCCTTTTGGCGTTTCCTTTCCTGGTCCTCTTTTTTGTCCTTGCTTCTTCTTCATTATCTTCTCCTTCTACTTCTACTTATTCCTCTTATTAACAACAGGATTTTACAATAACAGATATGTGATATTAGCATGATTTCAAAATCTCAACTACGAATAAATCAATCTGCCGATCGTGAAATCTGAAATCTTTCAGGAGGTAATTTGATAATTAATCAGCATGAGGCCATGAATATGCACGGTTAATTTCCCTAATTAACAGGTCAAAAGCTGTTAAAACTGTTGTGCTTGAATCTGACTGCGTGTACTTTGTCAATTCATTAAGTCCATTAAAATGTCTGTGACCGGGATCCCATAGTAATAAGCCAAGAATGATTAATATACATGAAGACTCCTTTTCGCCACCAGTTAGTCAGTATTTGCCGTCTTATAGTTCTGATAATGCGTTGATTCTGTTGTTTCTGTCTTGTGCTGTTTGTGACACCAAGGAACATGCATATGGTTCATCAGTATGCACAGGAATCGTTTTGCCCGTGGGCTGGACTAAATAAACCCAACTGCATTTACATCCACATTATTATACATAACACCAATACATAGTTTCAAGATTGTTCTGTAATCTTGTTTTCTTGTCTAACTCCTCGTTGCATTCTGTTGCGAGGAGAACCATTACTACAATGCAACATTCCATTAGGCTCGCTGTCAGAAATGACTTCTGAATGTATGAAACGGCAGCTTAAACTAAATCAGAATGAGCGAGGCAACAGTAAATGTTGTGCTCCAGTCCCACAAGTCATATCACTGAGGCCGGAAAGGAAATCCACGTCGATAGCTTTTTAGGGGAGGCATCTGTCTCAACGAGAAAATATGCTTCTATGTCTACAACCCTACATCAACCAGAAATAATAGCCTACTTTTTTAATGTATATATATATTTGTTGTCTCTTTGCCCCACCACGTGAGGTGTTTTACAATCAAAATCCATCACGACACCCGTTTACTCCTTTTTTAGTAGCTTAATGTGAAACTACTTTTATCCATTATACGGCCCATTGGTTCAGGTGGTATTTTGGATATCGGAACAGCAGGTAACAGAATGATGTTTTTCATAGCGCTAACTGTGCACTTAGGCTGTACATTTTAGGATGGTGATGTGAGTCTTTTTCTCCTTGACCAACACTTTGGTCCATGACATGGCATCTTAAGAAAACAAAGCTCTTGTATAGGTTATACAAAAGCCGCATTTACATTTGTCATCTCAAGTGGGATACTGGGACACATTTACGTTTAACCACCTTTCTCTCTTGTCTGAGCCACACCAACAATCTGATTGCATAACCTATTCTAGCCTGTGCCAGATGCAAATCAAGCTAGGCCCTTCTCCGGTCTAGAGGGCTTTGGTCTTTGCCTGAAGCTGTTTGGTAAAAAACAGAAGAACTTGTGCTATTCTAGCAACCTGTTTTAGTTAGCTTAACTGTTAGCTGGAGCTAACTCTTAATTATCCAATTCACTATACATTGCTGTTGCTGTATTGACATTCTACTGCGAACAAACATGCATGTAAACACAACAGGCAATGTCAAGCAAAAATGTACAAGGTCATGTCCTTATATCGTACGATAATTCAGTAACGTAAAGATTATTGAGGTTTTGTCAATATAAGATATGATGGGTCGATGACGGAAAAATAATCAAAGTCATGTCCATATGTGGGCACTTTTCCACACTGCTTCCTCACCCACATCATTTATTCAGTGGTTTCCCTGATCAGTTACACTACGGCGTCGCAGTCGCTGACACTGCTGTTGTTTTAATGTGACCGGGTGAGGGAGAGATGGCCAATTTCAATGTCACTCTAGCTGCCGTCAATAGAGGGGACAGACGCTGATACTGAAGTGGATACACTTAAGGAACAGGAAAGATTACATCCTCAGGGGGTTTACATGGGCCTGTTTTACTGCCAGTCACTCCATGTGTCTTGTCTGGTTGAGGCTGCGTGATCTGATGGACCTCCATGGTCACCTGAAGGACAAACACTGACCTTTTAGCCTCACTTCTGGTGATGGTCAAAGAATAGTATCGACAAGGAAGAAGAAAAAGCAACGTAAAAGTGTAAAAAAAGGCGTTCTGGTCCTCCAATTAGGAACCTATAAATCGAACCTCTGAATTAAAGTTTATGGAAAATAAAGTACTATTAAACAGCGCATTAAACAAAAAATTAACTGAGGCAATATACATTCGGGGTGAGCCGAGGCCAAAACTACAAACAAAAGAATCTGCCTTCCCAAAAAGGCTGTTTAACCCTAAACAAACAAACAAAAAGACATTCATTAAATCTTGCTCACCCCTACAGCTTCAGTGCTATTTACAGACAAAAGTGGATTATTTAAAAGTTGCACGAATATTCTAAACACAAACTAGGGCACTAGGCCTCGCTTTATCTGTCAGAATGCTGTCACCGGATCCCTGGAAACCCGGCGCATTTGTAACAGGCAGTATGTGATGGATGGGCCAGCAGCAGACACTCCCCAGGCCGAGCCCTCGACTCCAGCCAATCAGAGAGAGGCGCCTACAGGTCGAGGACAAAGATCCTCACAGGACAGAACACACACAACACTTTAAAAGAAATTCTAGCCAACGCTACAGCTTTAGAGCAACATTCAGCCAACCACCCATGTGTGCACGGACACGTTTCAATGCAAGAGGTCAATTGTAGGCACAATGCAATGGGGATGTACTGTCGCTGAACCCCAAGGTTATCAGTCTCTCATGTGGACGTCTCCCTCCCATTCATATCCTTCCCCTCTGGATACCGTCAAGCTCGAGAGAACAGATGTGATGCAAACGGCAAACCTCATGTGAACTGACAGAGCCCAGTAAACCTTTTGCATTCTGTTAGTGGGACTTTATGCTACAGTAGAAGACCGGCAGCACAAATGACAGCTTGCAACCGGTTGATTTCTCAGTTCTGAGAAAGACGACGCGTTTAATTGATTTATATCTGACTTTATTGTGACTCGACCATAGACTGGATATGAGAAGTGGATGTAGTTGTCGTGATGTCACCGGTTTGGTTTGTGGACTGCAGTTTTGAAGCCGTTATTTTTTGGCGACCAGTGAACGTAAGATACCATTTGTGAAAAGTAGACATTTTATTTTAGACTTCTATACAATCATTTATTTATCAATTATTTGATAATGTGAATCAGTACAGTCTATTTTTGAACAGAACTTAAAATGTTTAGACGCTGGTGCGAATGCTTTGAAGCTTTGACCGTTGCCGTGGTAATCAACGTCAAAATCAATATTCAAACGCATCGTCTTCTATTTAAAATTTTACCCCAAAGAAATAATGTGGAAAAATTATTTCTGTACACCTTACTGTTACTTAAAATTCCAATACAAATCAGATTACTCATCATAAATCTCGTTGTTTTTCCTGAGAGCGCCACAAGATACTGATGGACGGCGTGCGCTTCAATAATGAGCTGAGTCGGTCTCTTGAGCAGCTCTCATTAGGTCACGGTGAAAGTCATCGATGTGGCCTTGGGGTTACCATGGTTACTCAGAGACAGGTGACTGTGTGAGGAGGAGAGGTGAATAAAGTGAAGTGTGCTGTCTGTCTGACAGTCAGCGTTTAAATATAC
>NC_046971.1:26604911-26622411 GCF_009769545.1 Cyclopterus lumpus
GTAGGCGTCTTGAGTAAAATACATGTGATCTTGATTTATGAGCATGGCAAGTCCAAACCTCTGGGAACCAAACGACTCTAAACACAAGCTGAAGATTCATGCTTCACAGTTGATATCTACACGTTTGCTCTCAGCCCTCTGGGAGTGTGTGTGTTTGTGTGTGTGTGTGTTTGCTCATAATTCGGAGTGTAATCCTGTGAATATATGGTAGCAGCATGCAAATATGCATGATGCTACCTAACTAAGGCACCCGACGTTTGCATGATAACTCACTCTGTATATGTCATCTCGGCTTGAACGGCTACAAACCTGTACAAATAGATACTGACTCCGGTTATGGATGATGCGTTGGTAGTCTTAGACCCTTTCCTGGCTAGAATAAGTCTTGTGCAGTGTTAAAACTGGCACCAAAGAACCTAAGGGCCCTCCAAGCCACGAAAGGGCCCCTACGTCCCATAGATGGGCCTGTGAGCCATTGTTTCATTGGCTTCGTTATTAGCGCCATGGGCTCCCTCAGCTGGGCAGCTTGTAAGGAGCGTGATTTGTGTAGCTGCTGTGTTCCACTGTGGCAGTCTTTTGCAACAGACACGCAAAGCGAACAAATGGTGAACCGCCGCTATGCACCCCAACGCTCGCACATTGTGTGAATAAGCTAGCTGCATTTCCTCCCACGATGTACGCCATGTACCACGCAGCACTTTCCTTTTCATGTTGAGAGGAGTGATTCCGAAAAATGACAATGATCGCAACCAAAAGCGACATCTGATCACTGCTGGTCAGAAACGTTCCACCCCTGAGGGGTCCGGGGAATGGAGAGTGCGCTGGATGTAAAAGTGACTGCGTCCTGGGCGGGGCTGCAGACCAGTCTGGGACTGGGAGAGATGGTGAAACGCAACATCGTTCCATACAATTACACAATGCCCCTTTTGCTCACCTGGCACACGTCTTTCATAGAGGTCATCAAGCAATCAAACTCGCAAAGAATTAATTGCGGCAGCTGGTAGCAACATGATTTCTTCATAATTTGCCATCTCTCTCTGCCCATTCTCAAGGTTCGATTCACACTGGTTTGTGGACTACGGTTGTAAAGCCTCGAGTTTGGCTTTTTGGCCATCGCCATCTTGGTTATTTGGAACCAGAAGTGACACAATGGGGTGGAGCCGTATGCTGAATAAGACATTTAGAAATGTTACAATTAACTTTCATTAGTGCGGGCTAGAAGTGTGGAAAAAACGCTGGTGCGCATGCCTCATAATGCAGAAAATCTGAAATTTGTAATTTGAATTTGAGACACTTTTTTTTGCTTCATGCGCAACTTTCATAGGAATGAACAGGGCCCGGCCTCCAACACTGTATCCAGTTCTCTTTATACACCCACAGAGCGTAAAAGGAGATCTAGTAAAGCCGGTGTGCTGTTCATTTCTATGAGTATGTGAGTTTAATGTGGCATTGGAAGTGTGTTCAGGTCTATTGGACGTGTTTCAGTCAGATGCAATCAAAGGCATTGTTGTGGAGAGCTGCATCACTGCCCAGACTGTGATGTTCTAATGCTGTGAGATCATTTGTCACAGCGCGTGTGTGTGTGTGTGTTTATTATCTGCTCATCTCCTGTTGACCAAGTTTGAAGGTGAGTCCAGGAAGAACACACGTCTCTCCTGTTGTGGTCCCAGGAGCCTCTTTCTCATTCTCACCATCAGTATCACCTCCTTCTCCTCGATCGTCTTCCTCTCTCCCTCGGTTGTTATTTATTTTTCATTGTCTCTCACTTGCCATTGTTCTATTTCTGTCCCTCTCTGGTCTTCCTCGGCTCCAGCTCCACTCTCTAACCTCTCAGCTGGAAAGGACGGCAATCAGTATGAACACGCTCTAAGTGAGTGTCACCGATGCAGGTTCTGCTCTGCTGTCTAACCCCCTGGGGTCTACGGTCTTTTTCTCGATTTGACATCATTTCTTTAATTCAAGTTTTAAAAAGCACTTGCATTTGATACATACCCATGTGTTTTACATAAAAAATGCAGTACAATCTCAGCTATCCATACAATGAAGCACCATTGTCTTTAGGCACATTGCACAAAGCCTTAGGTCCACTAAAGTGGTGGAATATATGAATAAAATAGTAGATACAAACCAAATTTTGTAACATCGTTTTTGAGTAGAAGTGTTGTCTGTCACCAAACTGAGAAATGACCTCATGCTACAGACCAAGCTCTCTGGGGTGTGTGCAAATGAAAAATGACATTACAACTGTTTTTGTTTTCAAACAAAATATTTACTATATATTTGAGTGCTTTTCAAGAACAATTTTTCAAACATGAACCAAATATGTCCTATAAAAACAGTTAGTAAATGTTTTTCCGAAGCATAAGGTGGGTAGGTTGTTAGTGATTTCCTGGGTGTCGGTTAGTTTCACACAAATTATTCAATTCGATTCAATTCAGTTTATTTTGTATAGCCCCAAATCACAAAAAGGACAAGTCTGGGTCAAAGATAACTAGAGATTCTTTACAGTGGTGTTGGATGCCAGGGCAATGCCATCTACAGAAACCACATCACCAGATAATTGATCTCTGAGGGGTTCAGGCCAGTAAAATAACTTGACGGACACACGATTCCCCAATTTACTTTGAAGGGCGGAGCTCGACACAAACATCACACGGCACGTCCGAGCTCTTGGCTCGCTGTCTCTTCGACTCCAGAGGGTTTTAAAGCAGGTGGGCTGGATGTGGTTGGGTTAAACAAACATGGGACTTTTACTTCCTAAAACCTGCTAGTTACTGGAGTTGTTTGTGACTTGGTCATCACACACACACACACACACACACACACACACACACACACAAGGCTTTAATAATATCATCCATGTTAAATAACAAGGTGATTTGGATTCCAGCAGGTGTCTCGTCCCTTCACTTGCGCCAGCCTGAGCATCTCTCCATTGTCGTCTCCACGTTGCCACGGAGACGGGCATCTCTGTTTCTACTGTGTGTTTGCGACCTAGAAGGAATGAGTCGTGACCAGTCAAACACTGTTGTGTGTGTGATTTCCTCTGTAAGTGTGTGTGTGTGTGTACAGGCATGTGTGTAATGTTGGTAAAAATCCTTGGATTTCTTGTCCCTGTAAATCTTTATATTACACTAAAAAAAACGTTGGTCATGTCCTTGGAATGAAAATCTTCAAATTTATAATCTGAGATCCAAATGAATCCTCAGAGAGTAAACGATATCGAAGACCGTTATCTTCGTTCAGAAGTGAAGTTTCTCACACTCTTTCTGTCTCCTCCTCTCCCTTAGAAACCTGTCCAAGAACCCAACGCTGACCACTTTGTCCTGGCAGATCTTCGAACATCTGCAGGTCTTCGAACTGTAAGTTGACCATTGTTTTTTTGTTTTCTTTTGTTACAGATGGCACACTTTTCCCACCAGAACCATCCCAGTTAAAAGGGCTCTATAATGCTCGTTGTTCCCCTCCTTCAGGCTTTGGTCAGTCTATGAAGAACACTCCTCTCGAGTGGAGTAGCGCTGCAGGAAATCACACCAGGCGTGTTTACTGGATATGTTGACATGTATTTGGTTCAGGAAACAGCTTGTTTTTCAGCGCAACAAACACACTTAATTACTATGAGGTGAAGAGCAAAGGACAAAGAGCTATTGTTGCATGTAATCAAGAGGCCTCATGTACATTAGCGCGTCTACTTGTTAATATTGGTGTGCACATCAGCGGATATCATGCAGAAATATTGTCAGGCTTTAAGTGATAGATTTGGGTCCAAAATACCGTGGTTCAAAACCAATCAGAGTCCTGTGAGGAGCTACAGGCAGCTGTGGGCGTGGCTTAGGTGTGTGTGAGAGGACCCGTTGAGGCAACTGTTAGCGTAGCTGCTGCAATAGCATAATAAAATACAAATAAAAGCACATAAAACCCCTCAATACTCGAAACAACATACACAGGGTATTTCTTCACTGAAGGGTTTCCTCCACGATGTTTTCACTCTTCTCCCGAACTGGCTTCAGCAAGAGTTTGATTGACGGATGGTTCATCGAATCCCCTGCTATGTTGAAAGTGCCGGCCCTGTTCCAAACAGCTTCCAATGACGGCTTCCCAGATGGTTTCTTGTAACAAACCATCTGGCGGGTCAGGTTAGTATCTGAATCACTACAGGTGGGACCTGTTCAAACACAAAGAGGTGGACATTTGTTTCCCAATCCTCCCAACATTTGAATGGGAACACGATTCTTTCCATGGACAGATTATGAGAAAAAGGGCGCCTGAGAACATATATGTGAATGGCTCCTCCTACATAGGAGTAAAAGACTGAGACTGAAAGAGGCGTACAAGGACTACAACCAATGTTTCTTGAAAATACTAATTATAAGAAAACCATAAAAGGAATCCTGATGTTCTAATTTAAATAGCTCCACTAATGTGTATATGTATAGAATGTCACTGTAGCCACCGTATGCTGTGCAGCTTTAATATGAAAGACAGATTCAGCAAGAAGGTTTGACACAGCCATTGGACCTGGCGGTGTCTGATGCCTCCTGCCTGGTGGGCTGGCCTCCTGCCTTGGCCCTGGACGTCTGGATCGTGGTCCATGCCTACTACGAATTATTCATACATTCTGTCATATTCATTGACTGTGTTGTAACTTCTGGTCACATGACATCTATTCTTCTGTCCATCCGGGGAGAGGGATCCTCCTCTGTTGCTCTCCTGAAGGTTTCTTCCCTTTTTTCCCTGTGAAAGGTTATTTTTCGGGAGTTTTTCCTGATTCGATGTGAGGTCAAAGGTCAGGGATGTCGTATGTGTACAGATTGTAAAGCCCTCCGAGGAGAGTTTGTAATTTGTGATATTGGGCTATACAAAATAAACTGAATTGAATTGAACTACTGGAAGACTTACGTAAGGATTAGGAGCAACAAGACAAAAAACAAAACAAAACGAAAAACACATGATTGTAAATATGAAGTGGTCGAAGTCATCTTTCCGTCACTCATTGGTTTATGAACCACGGTTTTGAAGCCACTAGTTAGCATTCGTCATCTTGGTTTTGGGCCTTCACCAAGGGACACGAGAGGGTGGAGCTAAGTACAACCAAACGCTGTACAAGACATTTTAAGGTGAATAAAATGTTACATTTCAAATTGAATGCACTGAAAGCCCACCAAACTAATCAATACGTACAACTCCGGGACTACCAGATAACGCTGTGGTAACGACCTGTCCATCACCTTGTAGCCCCGCCCTAAAGCATGCTCTGGTTTATGGTCTGTTTGACTCTAAATGACCATAATGTACTAAACATCATGCTGTATTGAAGAAGACTTGAAACTAGAGATTGAACCATGAACTCATGTTTACAATGTTTACTGAATAAATCAAGAGAGAAGTAGTTATTTTCTCATAGACTTCTATACAATCCAACTTTATTTTGCCACCAGAGGAGTCGCTCCGTGACGGCCATTGGAAAGAATGCAAGTTTAAGGCACTTCTGCATTGGCCTCACTTTTTGGAACTGTAGGCCACGCCTGTTTAAACATACACAACATTTTCATCTGCTCTATATGTGTGATTGGTAACAATAGTTTTTCTATGCAGCAACATAAGTAACACCACTAGAACTGTGTCACATCAAACATTCAAGGATTACAACTTCAATATGTGGAGGTTGCCTCCTATTTTCAACCCAGAGAAAGAACGGGAAGAATTTGTTGATGTAGCCTTGAAATACCACACGGGAGTGTGTAAGCATGTTTAAGCATGTATCAACAGATTGGTTATCATTCATTTTTTTCCCATTGTGGCGTATCGTTTTTTTAGCAGAAATACAAAAGAAACCGAACGCTAACCCTGCTGAATCAGCATATCGTTATAATAATTAGCCTTATAACAACGACTATTCTCTCATGTTCAGGGAAACTTTGCAAGTCTTCCTATCAAAGATTTAAATATAAAGGAGGAGGGTCTCTTCTCTCTCCAGTGGCAGTAGACATCCTCGGTGAGGCAACACGCTACGCTTCATTTCCATTTCAAAGCTTCCAGTGAAACGCTCTCTTTCCTCTCTTCCTCCTGTGATTATCGTGTCCTTGTTTCAAACTGTCTTGACACCACGCCTCTGTTGCCGTTTGAAACTTCTGCTGTCTTGCTGGTATTTTATTTTTTATTTTTACGCCTGCGATCTGGAGAGGGAAGGAGAGGAAGCGAGTCGCGAAAGCCTCACCTTTCCCGGGCCGAGTAGAGGCTGCGGGTTGGATAACGTCACACCACAGAAAGCAGAACTTTTCCGGCAGAATATGCAGCGACTGTACATTTTGCTTTAATTCAATTCAATTCAGTTTATTTTGTACGCGTGAACCAGCTTTTCTGCATATTTTTGGCACAAGATGTGCCAAAATGTTACGTAGATGAAAAAATGCGATCCTTGAGATTTGCTTCACGTGGGAGTTAAAGAACAAAGTCTCGGTCAAAGTTAACTAGAGATTCTTTACAGTGGTGTTGGACGCCAGGGAAATGCCATCTACAGAAACCACATCACCAGATAATTGATCTCTGAGGTGTTCAGGGCCCAGTAAAATAACTTCAGTTTTGTCTGAGTTTAACATCAGGAAGTTGCAGGTCATCCATGTTTTTATGTCTTTAAGACATTCTTGAATTTTAGCGAGCTGGTTGGTCTCCTCTGGTTTGATCCATAGATATAATTGAGTATCGTCTGCATAGCAATGAAAGTTTATGGAGTGTTTCCTGATAATATTGCCCAAAGGAAGCATATATAACAAAGGAAGCTTTACAAAGTTTGTGGGGCGACTGTGGGTCAGTGGTTAGTAGGTCCGTCTTTCAATCCCCACCCTAGTCGATGTGCCCTTGAGCAAGACACTTAACCCTGCATTGCTCCCCGTAGCTGTTCTACAGTTTATGAATGTAACATGTAAAGTGTTTTTGAGTATCTTAAAAAGCGCTATATAAATTAAACATATTATTATTATTAAAGTTAAGAAAGCAATGTTTAAAGTCACTACAATTAACTTCGCAAATAACTTTGAATATCTCCGGTCTCTTCCACACAGAGGCGTATTCATTAACCCTGGTGATGGTTCGGTACTCGGTATTGGCCCGCTACCAGAAGCCCAGGTATCGGTATCGGGACTAGTCTGATTGGTGCCTCCCTTGGTACAACACATGCTGTAAAATCTGGTCCGCACTTGCATGTTGTACAGCTTGTAAAGCAAATAAGTAAAATGTAACTAGCTGGCCGCATTCATAGAACATGAGGAAAAATGATTTGATTCACCGAGGCTTCAGCAGGGAGGAGCCTAGTCGCCTAGTATATATTTAGAATTAGAATTTATTATTTAATTATTGAAAAGCTCTTTAATAAAAGGCCATAAACAGATGCTTCCCATTAGAAAACACAACAAGTGGACGTAGTCATCGTGACAGCACCCATTGATTTGTGGAGTGCCGTTATGAAGCCTCAAGTTCGGCATTTCGCCATCTTGGATTAAGAACGTTGTTTTTTCGCATAGACTTCCATACGATCAGACTTCCTTTCGCATCCGCAGCAGTCGCCCCCTGATGGTCAGTAGGGAGAATGCAAGTTTTAAGCCACTTGCATCAAACTGGAGGTTTGCCTCCTGCATATACCCAATAGCTCAAGGCCGTGCCCCGGCTGCCGTTCTATAACCTTGATGCTAACCCCCCTCCATCGCTGGGTGTTTGTGTGCATGGGAGGCAAAGCGAAGACCATACACCGTATTCAATCAAATGATGTCATTCCATTTCATGCTATGTCATACCATATGACAGCGTATAATGTCATGTTATGTCATGTTATGACGGATGTACCATGACTAAGTATCCCGTACCTCAGTCTGTTTATTTCATTCCTCCAAAGACGAATGATGTGAAGTGAGTACAAGCTCTGGACTGCAGCGCAGGGTTTTTTCTCTTCCTCCACCTCCTTGAAGTTCAAGCAAAAATAAAACCAATTTGTGTACAGCAGAGGCGATGACAACTGCCATCCGCTGACTAATGATGCTGCAATGAACAGATGGTGCTCTCTCACATCATACACCTGGTGTCGGACCCTCTAATCGGTACAACTGCAGCGGCCGATATATGTGTGCCAACAAATATGTATTAAGTCATCTGCTGTGTAATTTACTAATACATGGAATTACCCAAGTACATTATAAAGTGCACGTGGATTTAATAAGATGTGTCTCGAGATAATATAAAACAATTTGGCCGGTACTTGGCTGAGCTCAGCTGATCTACTGTAGCATAGAAAAAGTCAACTCAAGTGTCTGTTTTTGGCAACAGCTTGTTCAAAATCACTCTCATCATAATTCTATTGCTCTGGGATTTCATCTATCTATCCGCTGTAGGTGGATATGGATGAATAATATCGAGATGAATAGATGGGTGGCTGGATGAGTGGATGGATATAGAGATGGATGGATAGGTATAGAGGTGGATGGATGGATAAAGGGATGGATAGGGAAAGAGGTGGATGGATGGACTGATAGATATAGAGATGGATGGATGGATTGATATAGGGATGGATGGATGGGTATAGAGGTGGATTGATGGATGAATATAGGGATGGATGGATGGGTATAGAGGTGGATTGATGGATGAATATAGGGATGGACGGATGGGTATAGAGGTGGATTGATGGATGGATGGATATAGAGATGGATGGATGGGCGAATGGATGGAGATGGATGGATGGATATAGAGATGGATGGATGGGCGAATGGATGAAGTTGGATGGATGGATATAGAGATGGATGGATGGGCGAATGGATGGAGATGGATGGATGGGTATAGAGGTGGATTGATGGATGGATGGATATAGAGATGGATGGATGGGCGAATGGATGGAGATGGATGGATATAGAGATGGATGGATGGGCGAATGGATGAAGTTGGATGGATGGATATAGAGATGGATGGATGGGCGAATGGATGGAGATGGATGGATGGATAGGTATATACGTGGATGGAGGGCTGGATGGATATCAGAGTGGATGGATTGATGGATAAATATAGAGACCGGTGGATAAAGAGATTGATGGATAGATAAGTATAGAGGTGGATGGGTGAATGGATAGAGATGGATAGATATAGAGATGGATGGATATAAGGATGGATGGATAAAGGTACGGCTCAATATAGATCTCTCGCTTTCTCTCTTTCTTATGTTTATGTATGTGTGTATGTATATATATATATATATATATATAATATATATATATATATATATATATATATATATATATATATATATATATATATATATTTACAGTATATCTATTATTGCTGTTAGCTATTGTACCTGAGAAATACACAGCATTTGCTAATATATGGTATTCAAAACTATGAGCTGGTTCAGGCTGCTGGGGGTATTTCCATCTCTGAGTGGGCAGTGTGGGAGACACACACACACACACACACACACACACTGAAACAGAGGTTACTAGAGGTCACCTCCTGTGAATGTTTGTACTTCTGCATCCGTATGAGCTATTTCTGGTCTTACCAATCATGTTTTCACTCCAAGTGTTTCACAGCTTATATAGGCATCAGGTCATGTGGAATTCATGTATATATTTTAGTATCGCATATACATTTAAATTACAGCATATTATATCCTGCAATCACATGCTCTCCCTCCCTGTCCTCTACTCCCCTCCCCTCTCTGCCTCTCTTTACCACTTCCGTGTCTCAGTCTGCGTTTTAAGCCAGCTGCCAGACTCAATTTAGTCAAACCTTTTTAAATGCCATGAAAAATAAAACTTTCCCTCAGAAAGGATTGAAGCAAATAAGTGAAAGGAACCTCCCGCAGAAATGTGGAGGTTGGCGTCTTTTAAGTACAGATAAGTTGCTGAGCCACTCTCTGTGGACTTATTGATGTGTAGTTTTGGGGACAGCAGTATTAATCTTCATGAGCAGCCGGAGTGGTTTGACACACAGCAGCTGGATAGGTAAAGCCGCTGCGAACAGAACAAAAAAGATAAAAATATCATCTCACCACCTGTTTTATTTGTATTTTTAAATGAGTGAGACATAATGAAAAAAAAGTCAATAACTAACTATAGATAGTAGATATTCAATAAATAATAATAATCATCGAACAGTGAAATTAGTGATATCATAATCAAGAACTAACAACTTTCAAGGTAGATTAAAAAAATAAGTAGGCTTCATTGTAATAGAATGTATTTAAACAATGATATAAAGTAAAATAACCTATTCTCATCCAAATAAATACAAAGTCATTTTGACTGAATAATTGCTGTCATGCTGTGTTGTTGTGAATTTTTGTAATGAAATGTTTGGAGAGTTTTGGATAATCACCAGTATTGATGACTGATTTTAGGAGGGCTACCAGAGTTTGCTTTTTCATTCCTGTTTCTGTTTTTAACTATTCAACTTGAAGTGGATTTGTTTTTCTTTCATTTTTTGTAATTGATATTTTTGGTAGTTTCGTTTGTCCTTGAGAATATGTTGATTGTAAAGGATTTAAGTGTGAGGAACAATTAGGAGATGTTGGCTCGATGTACATACTGTAGACTAAATAAGTGCATTCAACCTGCATTCTCTCTAATGGCCACCAGTGGGCGACTCCTCTGGTTGTATAGAAGTTTATGCTTCATGTGTTAAAGCTGCATTCTCTCTCCTGACCACCAGGGAGTGACTCCTCTGGTTGTATAGAAGTATATGCTTCATGTGTTAAAGCTGCATTCTCTCTCCTGACCACCAGGGGGCGACTCCTCTGGTTGTATAGAAGTCTATGCTTCATGTGTTAAAGCTGCATTCTCTCTCCTGACCACCAGGGGGCGACTCCTCTGGTTGTATAGAAGTCTATGCTTCATGTGTTAAAGCTGCATTCTCTCTCCTGACCACCAGGGGGCGACTCGTCTGGTTGTATAGAAGTCTATGCTTCATGTGTTAAAGCTGCTTTTATATTATATACATGCATTTCTTACAACAACTACACACAGTCTCTAGATGGCTCTGGTGATATTAGCTGTGAAGATAACATTAAGATGGAGACAACCTGGTTCCAGGTGAAGTGCTTTAACCAATCGCTACCGCAGCGTCTGTGAAATAACAAAAAATATATCAGAACTCACGACTGATTAGTTGAGACAACCATAACAACATGTTCACCCCTCACACTCAGAAGTTAATATGATCCCCACATCCGACACCAATGAAGTGAATCAAAATGGTACTTCAGTCTGATTATGAGGCGCCCAGTTAATGGCCATATATTTTACATGGGCACGGACTGGATTTAATCATTTCAAGTATTGTGCAATGAGACTGAACCACAACCATTAATATTCATATAGACAAATAATTCATACATTGACTTTCTTCATTGACAAAATGCCACGGTCTAACATTTCTTACAAACAAAAGAAGACACAGCGAGAGACATACAGACAGACTAGAGGATTTATTTTTGTCTTTTGAAAGCAGGGCAGCTCCTCCAAGAAGAATGGGCTGTCCTCTGGAGCAGATATGGATACAAATACTAACAAAGATGCAGTTCTCACCGTAGTATGCACACATTATACACACAGCTCAAGCATGCATTTACACAAATACTGCTGCTAGCCCTGATAGCTCAGTGTGTGTTAGACTTGGGCACTGAGGACCTCTTTGCAAACGGAAGATATTTTTGGATGGTACTCACTATCGACTAGACCTTTAGCGCTGCGTTAGGGTTTGGACTTGTTAGGGTTCAGGTTGCAATCAGGTTCTGTTTAGGGCAAGGGTGGGAATTGTGAAGGTTTAGAGCTAGGGGCTAAGCAATGCATTGTCATTGAATGCAAAGAGAGATGTACAATAATATATGTGTGTGTTCATAAACTTCGTAGAAATGCCCAGAACTTCTCAGAGATGGACATCCATGGTCAAAGTCCATGAATGCATCCAATGTAGGCCGTCTCGGAATGGAGGTTCCCTGCATGTAGCCACATGTAGAATACACAGCAGACTGAAGTGCATCATGTGGAGCCAAAGTTCACAAGTGTGAGATCCGCCTGCAAACCTTTTAGCCATAAGCTATTGGCAACATGTGCTGAAGTTAGTAACACAAGCACAGGAGCTGAAGGAATGGCCTGCGGGTTCCCAACTACAACTGCAGCGGAGAGAGTTTTGTATGTGGAGGCAATAGGGCCTGGGACATGCATCTGGAGAACACAATGAGAGCTTCAAACATGTGTGTGATGCTAAAGCTTTCCTCAAATGATTGAATGCTTTTTGAAATGAGTGAGGCATGAAGGCAGTCCCCGGTGGGGAAAAGCCCCTGGAGGTTTTGAATGGCTTTTTTGGAGCTGGGACATTTTCTACTTAAATTATGAATGCCAACCAACCCAGATCCTGAAGGCCATCGTCAAGAAAGACAAAAAAAACAAAAAACAGAAAGACACAGAAAATATACTTTAAAACTCTTATTTCCATATTCACAACTAAATGGGAATTGTTGGAAATAAATCCAATTCGGAAATTCTCATGAACTATGAATCAGATATAAAGAATCCCCGACTCAAACACAGTTGACTGCAACACATGATTAGGGAGAAAGAACGTGTTGCTTCCAAAATGTACACATTGTTGATACGACATCCCTGACCTTTGACCTCACATCAGATCAGGAAAAACTCCCCAAAAATAACCTTTGACAGGGAAAAAAGGGAAGAAACCTTCAGGAGAGCAACAGAGGAGGATCCCTCTCCCCGGATGGACAGATGAATAGATGTCATGTGACCAGATGAACAGAGTTACAGAGTTACATAAACACATTACATGAATATGACAATGTATGAATGGAACTCCAATCCATGAAACAGAAGGAGGTAGAGAGGAGGGGGGGCGGGGCATCAGCAGGGCCAAGGCGAGGCGGACTTGGTTGCTCTTCATACCGCGTCATCTATGATTTTGTTGGTTACATACAAACTGCAGTGCATTTCTTCTGTATAGCTACAAACAGTGTTGACTGTTTGGTGGATTTCTTTCTTCTTCCTTAGAATGAGGCCAAACTGTACCTGCATGCCATCAGCATCTTAGATTGCATGTTGAACCATACCTTACCTCCAGATGGGATCTGGTTAAGCTTGCAACATCTTCTCTTTGCATTTACATCTGCTTTGCATTTGTTTTTTACCCCGAGGGCTCATGTTACATTACATTATATTACATTTCATGTCATTTAGCTGACGCTTTTATCCAAAGCGACTTACAATAAGTGCATTAAACCACGAGTCCAAACTCAGAACAACAAGAATCAAGTACAATTTCTTCAATAAAGTTAAACTACTAAAGTGCTATCAGTAAGAGACATTTAAGTGCTACTAAAGTGCTACTACGGCTCTACCTTCCCTATTCAAGGTATAGTCGAAAAATATGTGTTTTTAGTTTGCGACGGAAGATGTAGAGACTTTCTGCTGTCCTGATGTCAATGGGGAACTCGTTCCACCAATGAGGAGCCAGCACAGCAAACAGTCGTGATTTAGCTCGAAGTGACGGAGCTACAAGCCGATTGGCAGAAGCCGAGCCAAGTGAACGAGCTGGGGTGTACGGTTTGACCATGTCCTGGGTGTGAGGTTAGACCATGTCCTGGTTGTGAGGTTAGACCATGTCCTGGATGTGAGGTTAGACCATGTCCTGGGTGTGAGGTTAGACCATGTCCTGGATGTAGACCGGACCCGATCTGTTCGCAGCACGGTACGCATGTACCAATGTTTTGAAGCGGATGCGGGCGGCCACCGGTAACCAGTGAAGGTCACGGAGGAGCGGAGTAGTGTGGGTAAATTTAGGTTGAAGACCAGCCGAGCAGCTGCATTCTGGATGAGCTGTAGCGGTCGAATGGCATTAGCAGGTAGACCTGCCAGGAGGGAGTTGCAATAGTCTAGATGTGAGATGACCAGAGCCTGGACCAGAACCTGTGCCGCCTTCTGAGTGAGAAGAGGTCGTATTCTCCTGATGTTGTACAGCATGTACCTACAGGAGCGTGTTATTGCGGTAATGTTGGCAGTCAGGGAGAGTTGACTGACAAGTGTCACACCGAGGTTCCTGGCAGTCGGGGGCGGGGCCAACACTGAGTTGTTGAAGTTAATAGTTAGGTTGTGGGTGGGAGAGCCTTTTCCTGGAAAGAGAAGTTCAGTCTTGTCCGGGTTCATTTTCAGGTGGTGTGCGGACATCCACTGAGAGATGTCAGTCAGACATCCACTGAGAGATGTCGGTCAGACATCCACTGAGAGATGTCAGTCAGACATCCACTGAGAGATGTCAGTCAGACAGGCAGAGATTCGTGCTGCTACCTGTGTTTCAGATTGGGAAAACGAGAGGATCAGTTGGGTGTCGTCAGCATAGCTGTGGTAGGTGAAGCCATGAGAGAGAATGACAGAGCCGAGAGAGTTGGTGTACAGAGAGAAGAGAAGAGGACCAAGGACTGAGCCCTGAGGGACCCCAGTAGTCAGAGGACAAGGCTCAGACACAGATCCTCTCCAGGTTACCCGGTAAGAGCGGTCGGTGAGGTAGGATGAGAAGAGTGAGAGCAGAGCCTGAGATACCAGGTCCTGGAGGGAGGACAAGAGGATCTGGTGGTTCACTGTGTCAAAGGCAGCGGAAAGGTCTAGAAGGATAAGGACAGAGGAGAGAGAGGCTGCTCTAGCAGTGTGAAGCTGCTCAGAGACAGCAAGGAGGGCAGTCTCTGTTGAGTGGCCTTGAATCCAGACTGGTGGGGGTCTAGAAGGTTGTTACTGTGAAGAAAGGAGGAGACTTGGTTAAAGATAGCTCGCTCTAGAGTTTTGGAAAGGAAGGGGAGGAGAGAGACAGGTCTGTAGTTATTGACTTCAGATGGGTCGAGAGTGGGTTTCTTCAGGAGAGGGTTGACTCTTGCCTCCTTCAGAGAGTTAGGGAAACAGCCGGTTGAGAGGGAGGTGTTAATAAGATGGGTAAGAAAGGGAAGAAGGTCCGGAGCAATAGACTGGAGAATGTGAGACGGGATGGGGTCAAGGGGGCAGGTGGTTGGGGGGTCAGAGGTGACCAAGGTAAGAACTTGATTGGGAGACAAGGTGATAAAAGAGGAAAACGAGGGGGAAGAAGATGAAGTTACTGGAGGTGTAGTGATGTCCAGATACAATTGTCTCCAGTTGACTCCATCACAGGTACAGGCTATCGTATCCAAATCCATGAAATGTCAAACCGTTTGCTAGGCACATCAATCCTTAAGGTCAGGCCTAGTGCATGTGGTGGCTCAACATCTCCCGGTGCCGATGTGGTCCACGGGCCGACCTGCTGAGGATGAAGCCTCGCGGCAAACACACAGAAAAGGAATTTAAAAAAAGATGACTTAACACACACACACCACAGCTCAAGGCATCCATTTGAGAATGACCTGTCATTCCATCAAGGATTCATATTCAGCCTCAAAATAGGTCTGCACTTCACGCAATGACTGCAGGTGAAAGAACTGACGGGAGGGCTGTGTCTTCTCGAATTACATCAGATTGTTTTGTTATTTTTACGCGCCATAAATTTCTGGGAAATAGAAAACGACCTCAGCAAAGTCAGGTGCTCCCTGAGTGTCATTCTGATAATAACATGCTGACGAGCTTCTTTTGTTCTCCGAGAGGTTTCAGTGTCTGACATCCGTGAGGTGTTGCTATCCGTCTAGCACTCACGAGTACGTGTTTCTTTTGTGCTATGACATTTGGTATTCCATCACTTCCATCGATCCAAACACACTTGCTGCCAATGTTACCAACAAGTTTCTCACGACTTATAAGTCCATATTGTATAAATATGAAAATATGAGCTACATATGTCAGAATTTTGACAGTGCGACTTTTGTTTTGTGTCTGTCTTCCAACCCTTTCTTTTTATCATGAATTGATTGCATGTTTAAATCAAATGCCATTAAAAGGCATTTCAAAACTTGTTTTCAATCACACCAAAAAAATATCAATAAAATAATGTATCACCCTGGATATATGCCAATAAAATGGCTGTCCAGGCCAGGCTTTTAAATCATGGTAAATATGAGCAATAATTATTACATTTAGCTGACACTTTGATCAAAAGTTACAATCGTACACCTTAGAACAGCTACATGGAGAAATTCAGGGTTAAGTGTCTTGCTCAAGGACACATGGACTAGGGCGGGGATTGAACCGCCAACCCCATGATTGCAAGACAGACCTGCTAACCACTGACCCAGAGTCTGCATTTATAAAGTATCAAAGTAATTTATTTTACACTTTAATTAATTGAGTGCTTCTGTAGAGGATTACGATGTCTAGATCTGGTGGGAGAACATATTTCAGTGTTTATTTTTTACCCCCTTTTGTAGTGGTTTTGTTTTGAACTCGAAATCGAATATGAGTGAGACCATGAAAAGTTCGACGAAAATATATATTTTATTAACTCAAGGTCCACTTGCAATCTTTCATTGCTTATTTACTCTACTCTTGACAAATGAAGGCCTCGAAAAGGGAAAATAATGTGCTTTTATTGTGAAAAGTAAGAAGGGAAGGAGTGGATCCTGTCTTTGTCAAGGTTAAAGGGATGATATAGTTTACTCTGTTAGATATATTCAACCTTTTCTGCAAAATGTAATCCGTAAATGCTTTTATTCACGGTGCGAGAGCTCAGGAAAATCGACTTTGTTTACAGAAAAAACTAAACCTTTTTCAACACGTAAAATTCACATCCTGGGTTTTCATAACTACTATTGAACAATATCCCAAATATGGCATAAAAAACATATTTAGCATCATCCCCATGAATGACTCTTCTATGATTACTTAATTCTCCTCTCCCACATCTCGCTTGTCTCTCTGCCCATCTGGCCCACACACCTTTAATGAAAGCGGTTATCTGTGTGAGCGAAGGGAGGTTATCGCCACCACGAGTGGTGCAACTCATTTACACCAGCCTCCCCCGGCCAGGTAGATGAGGCAGTTAATGAAGTCGCTGTCAAGAGGAGCAAAGATTGTGTTTTTGCTGCGTATCGTCAGATAAACTGGGATCAGCCTGGGGGGGGGGGGGGGGTGACGACACGATTTTAAGGCCTCACAGAATCCGCTAATGACAGAAGTTTAATTAAGTCGTGCTCGGGCCGCAGGGTGCCACATGAAGACGAGTGCAGCGCTGGAGGAATCACGGAGCAGCACATTAGTTGTTTTAATATGTTTGGTGGGGATCTCAGGAGTCGTGTTTAATTACCCAGCAACTGTTTCCCCACCTCCCTACAGTGACTCATTTTCTGCATCATTTCAAGTCACTCAATCACAGTTTACATTAGAAATTTAAAAGACTACTTATAATAATAATGATAATAATAATAATAGCAATGCAGAGTAATCTGCTTATGTAGACATGGACGTCAGACAAAGTGTGACTTAATGTGTAATTCCATCTGCAGCTAAAGACCTCACTCTGCCACATCGACTGGATCAAATCCAGGCCAACACTAATATGTTGC
>NC_046971.1:26627411-26629911 GCF_009769545.1 Cyclopterus lumpus
TAACCCAGGGAACCGCGGTTCAAGTCTACGATATTTGGAGTTTGGATTGAGACTAAGTGCTTTTTAGATACTTGCTATTACCGTAAGAATGTAAGACCTCATATTACTAGAATGCTATTGTGGATTTGGGTTTCCAGTTTTGTGTGCATGATATGCAAGTAGCAATGTTTGAATTGGAACATACAAAGGTAATGGTACTCTTAACCGTAGCAACTGCACAGCATGGGACATTCATCTCGATGGTAACATTATAAATACCAGTTTGACTGCTGTACATTCCCTTTTTATTTATTCAAGTAGTTATTTATTTGTATTATTATTACTTTCATTTGTAGCAGGTTATGGATAATGCAATGGCTCTCAAACTGTGGGGTGCAAAGCCATTGTAGCAGACATCAAACTCAGATGTAACTAATAACAGGCAAACAAGCGGAGACATAAGGGAGTCAAGGAAGAGGAAGGAAGGGGCAATAAACGGCTAAAGATAGCAACATCACGCACCAATTTGAGTTCATTTGAATGGAATTATAGTAGCTTTGAAATAATAGAAGGGAGGTGTAAGGATGTCCCGTTTGGTGAGGATTCTTTCTTCCTGGTGTTTGTTGGTGGCGCTAAGGCAGGAGCAAAAGATGAGGGACAACGGAGCAACTGTTGCCATGACAAAACCATCAAAGGCTGACCTAGCTGCTGTCTGCGTCCGTACCTGGGTATTAGCAGCTTTGGAGCTTGAGAAGCTGGCCATCTGGTTTGTTTGTGTTGACCAAATGAATCAAATGTTTGACATGTATAAAATAATGACAGCATTGATCAGATGGTCAAACACTTTGTTTACACTTTCCAAATGAGACTTCTGGTTGTGCAACCAAAGGTCTGTCCGCAAAGTAAAGGTCAGCTTCAAGGCTCTGTTTGGATGAACTTGATTGTCCATAAAAGCAGAAGAAGCGAGATGATGTAGAATATACAGAGTGCTAATTTAACAGCTCGTCATACGAGGTTGATTTTATCCGAGCGGTCTATTTCCGAACAGACCTACACTCATGAGGTGTATAAATCAACAACATGGAGGCAACCAGACGGCAAACCACCGCAGACCAAATTTACTTTGTCCGTTCTTACCTTTCAAAATAAAAGCCCTCGACATTTACACTATGCAACTGTTTACCAGAGGGAACTCTAATTCAGTCATTTGGTTTCGAGGAATACCATGAAATAGCTGACATGGTGTAGACTATCCAACGCTTTCTCAGACTGGTCCTCCGTCTGCCTTAATCTATTCAAATGTTTTATTATGAACAAGTGTTGCAGCTCGCATAGCTTTTTAGGTGTGCAAACACTGGTATTTTCGTTTATGTTTCACGTCCCCCGGTTTGTAAAGGCCTTGAAGTGTATGGATGGGTCAACAAAGTGTACGTGACATTGACAATGGGATTGTGGTTGATTGTTATGGTTAAAAGAAGCCAATCTTTGCCTGATCTTAAAGGCAAGTCTATTTGTGTAGCACATTTCAACAACAAGGGAATTCAAAGTGCTTCAAATAAAACCATTAAAAGCATCAAAACATAATGCAAAAGAAAACAAGATTTAAAAACAATTAAGAACATTCATTCAAACATTTAAAACAGTCAAAAAGCAAGAAATAGAATAAAAGAGCACAGTAAAGAAATGAAATGCAGTAGTGAGATACAGAAATTGATTGAGATCCTTGAAATCTGTTCAATTAAAGGCAACAGCAAACAGAAAAGTCTTCAATCTGGATTTAAAGGAGCTGAGGGTCTCAGCAGACCTGCATCCTTCAGGGACCTTGTTCCAGATATGTGGAGCAGAAGACCTGAACGCTGCTTCTCCATGTTTAGTTCTGACTCTTGGACCAGGAAGTAGACCAGTCCCAGACCACCTGAGGGGTCTGGATGGTTCATAAGGTCGCAGCAGATCACAAACGTATTTAGGCCCTAAACCAGCAGCAGGATTTTAAAGTCAATTATTTGTTGGACAGGAAGTCAGTGCAAAGACCTCAGAACTGGAGTGATGTGATCCACTTTCTTGGTCTAGTGAGGACTCGAGCTGCAGCGTTCTGAATCAACTGCACCTTTCCAGAGGTGTGGAGGAGAACTTCTGAATAAATAGTTCACTGGTGTTTTCAGTGATGAACACTTTGTCAGAACCTCGGTTTGGACCTTTGTGTGCAGGGAGATTGCACTCTCAAAGAAAACACCTGAATTAGTTGAAGAGTTACTCCATGTTTATTAATCCTGGTTACCCGGCCGACGAGTGGTGACGACGTGCTTTCCCCACCCCCTGTGCAGCTGTGATAGGTGTGCCCACAAGTACAATTGAGGCCCGCCTGACCACACCCAGCTTCATATGTAAAGTGTGGGTCCAAAGGTTCAAGATACTCCCGGCCTCTTAGCGTATGTATATAGGAAGACACATGTGCCAATCACCAATAGGAATATCACTAACAGTAAACATATACTCATAACCCTCTTAACTTTCATTGCGG
>NC_046971.1:26637411-26639911 GCF_009769545.1 Cyclopterus lumpus
GTTGATGATGGGATGTTGATGATGGGATGTTGATGATGGGATGATGGGATGTTGGTGATGGGATGTTGATGATGGGATGTTGATGATGGGATGTTGATGATGGGATGATGGGATGTTGGTGATGGGATGTTGATGATGGGATGTTGGTGATGGGATGTTGGTGATGGGATGTTGATGATGGGATGTTGGTGATGGGATGTTGATGATGGGATGTTGATGATGGGATGTTGATGATGGGATGATGGGATGTTGATGATGGGATGTTGGTGATGGGATGTTGGTGATGGGATGTTGATGATGGGATGTTGATGATGGGATGTTGATGATGGGATGATGGGATGTTGGTGATGGGATGTTGATGATGGGATGTTGATGATGGGATGTTGGTGATGGGATGTTGGTGATGGGATGTTGATGATGGGATGTTGATGATGGGATGTTGGTGATGGGATGTTGATGATGGGATGTTGATGATGGGATGTTGATGATGGGATGTTGGTGATGGGATGTTGATGATGGGATGTTGATGATGGGATGTTGGTGATGGGATGTTGGTGATGGGATGTTGATGATGGGATGTTGATGATGGGATGTTGATGATGGGATGATGGGATGTTGGTGATGGGATGTTGATGATGGGATGTTGATGATGGGATGTTGGTGATGGGATGTTGATGATGGGATGTTGGTGATGGGATGTTGATGATGGGATGTTGGTGATGGGATGTTGATGATGGGATGTTGATGATGGGATGTTGATGATGGGATGTTGGTGATGGGATGTTGGTGATGGGATGTTGATGATGGGATGTTGGTGATGGGATGTTGATGATGGGATGTTGATGATGGGATGTTGGTGATGGGATGTTGATGATGGGATGTTGATGATGGGATGTTGATGATGGGATGTTGATGATGGGATGATGGGATGTTGGTGATGGGATGTTGATGATGGGATGTTGATGATGGGATGTTGGTGATGGGATGTTGATGATGGGATGTTGGTGATGGGATGTTGATGATGGGATGTTGATGATGGGATGTTGATGATGGGATGTTGGTGATGGGATGATGGGATGTTGGTGATGGGATGTTGGTGATGGGATGTTGATGATGGGATGTTGATGATGGGATGTTGGTGATGGGATGTTGATGATGGGATGTTGATGATGGGATGTTGATGATGGGATGTTGGTGATGGGATGTTGATGATGGGATGTTGATGATGGGATGTTGGTGATGGGATGTTGATGATGGGATGTTGATGATGGGATGATGATGATGGGATGTTGATGATGGGATGTTGGCTCGTGCCGATCGGTGACCAGAGCTTCAACGAACGTGCTTTAAATCTTTGCACTGCGAGTCGAGTAGTTAACGTTATGGGTATGGCTTTTTCTTTTTCTCTTGTACATTCGATTACAGTCAGAACATCTTTACCACAGCAAATAATCCTTTTTCTAAAAGCTTAACGTCAACAAATAAGGGTTGAAGCAAAATGTTTCATTACATAAAAGTATTTTAATCAATTCAACTATCGGCAACCTCAAGTAGGCACGATCAGACGTTTTGGAGATAGAAACGATTGTTCAACCCTCATATCATACCAAAAATATACATTTTACTTTACTCTGGATGCTCTTCAAAAGTTCTCAATAATTTTGTGACCCCTGACCTTTCTTCTAGCGCCATAGATTTCCAAAGAAAATATCACAATCCAACATGAAACAGTATCACGTTCATGTTCCACAGTTGATACCTTTCCATATTTCATACCTAGTGACCTTTCCTCAAGCGACAGCACAAACTTCAATCTTTTTCCACTTCCGGTGTTGTGTGTTCACGTTTGAGAACCTGCCCTGGCTCTCGCAGGGGCGCATGTAGTTTCACCTTCATCTCTAATCCATGACTGAAGAAAGAAGAAAGGCAGAGGGCAGTTATAATATGGGTACATGAAATCAAGCATTCTGATTGGTTGAGAGTGAGTCACGGGGTGTACTTTATTGAGCCATAAAGTCCTGTACAACCTGTTTACATTTATCTGAGGTTCCATATCAGTGAAACTCAAAATAACTGGTAGATTTAGTTAGATCGTTAGTTTCGTTTTAAGCTTCAGTTACCAAACATGTTTCAAGTGAACTTTGATATTTTAAAATGACTTTTGAAGAGTGGTTAGCAGAAGAGCTTCAGGTGGACGTCATGCTGCCATAGATAAGAAAGACATTGAGACCTGTGAAATGTTGCGCAACGAAACAAAGCTCCCTTCAAAGCTACTGGCACCAAATCTAAATGAAAGACGGCGTTGGAGTGATAATAATAATAATAATAATAATAATAATAATAATAATAATAATGATAATAAGAATATCCTTCTGGAGCCACCGGCAAAGAGAGCAAGAGTGGTAGGAAGCGATATCATCAGAGACGAAGGGGACATGAGAAACGTTATGGAGATATCCAAATCAACATTCAATTCAATCAGTTTATTTTCCATCCATCC